>NC_081413.1:562457509-562467509 GCF_030272615.1 Cryptomeria japonica
CTCTCCCTCTCTCCCTTCCTCTACCTCTCCCTCCATCCCCCCCTCTCTCTCTCCCTCTCTCCCTCTCCCTTCATACCCCTTCTTCTCTCCCTCCCTCCCCCCTCTTCTCTCCCTCTCTCTACCTTCCCTCCCCCCTCTTCTCTCCCTCTCTCTACCTTTCCTCCACCCTCTCCCTCTCTCTCCCTCTCCCTCCTTCCCTCTCTCTCTCTTCCTCTCCCTCCTCCCCTCATCTCTCTCTCTCTCTCTACCTCTCCCTCCCTCCCCCTTTCTCTCTCTCCCTCTCTCCATCTCCCTCCTTCCCTCCTCTCTCCGTCTCCCTCCTTCCCTCTCTCTCTCTCCCTCCCTCCCCTCTCTCTCTCTCCCTATCTCTCATTCCCTCTCTCTCTCTCTCTCTCTCTCTTCCTCTCCCTCCCTCTCCCTCTCTCTCTCTCTCTCCATCTACCTCTCCCTCTCTCCCCCCCCCTCTCTCTCTCTATCTCTCTCTCTCTCTCCACCTCTCCCTCGCTCCCCCCTCTCCCCCCTCTCCCTCTCCCTCTCCCCCTCCCTCTCCCTCCTTCCCTCCTTCTCTCTCACTCCCCCCTACTCTTCCCCCTCTCCCTCTCTCTCTCCCTCCCTCTCTTTTCATTCACATTTTTTCTAGTACCAATAATGCATACGGGGTACTAACCTATTAGTTCACTACCCTACCATAAGTTTTTAAAGGCGTAGGAACGCGTATGCAGTACTTATTACTTGTAAGTGCGTACAGGGTACTGAGACCATTATTCGCTACCCTGTGATAACATTTTTAGACTTAGGAGCGCATAGGAGGATAGAAAGGTTGTAAGATAGTATCACTTCTACAGAAGTGATGATCACACTCATTCATCATAATTTGTACAAGGATGCTTAAAATTTTTCTATGATAGTTTAAGGGAAAGGAACATAAGATACAATTGACACTTAATATGGTTAGATAATTGCACTGCACAATTCAAGAATGCAAGGATGTTTTATTGGTTGACAAGGATGCATATGACAAGCAGTGTACAATACTTTTTAGAATTTCACTGAGGCTAGACATGGTAATGGAGAGCATGATGGTGCAAGAGCATGTGTGAAAAGAGCCCTAGCTAGAGAATAATTGAAGTACAAACGTGGTGCTGAGTTGATAGATATAGAAACAATTGTGTGATGGTGTAAGTCTACGATGGGTCCAGGTAATCCAGGTACGTCAATGGTTCATAGATATTTTTGGTTGATCACTGAATCTAACATTGAAAACTATCTAGATTGTTGTACAGCTGTAAGATCGAGTGACATGCACTCATTTATGAGTTCAAATTCAAGTTCACTGGTAATTTATATGAGACAGATGGTATGTTTTTGCTCTTCATGCATGTATTGTTTGTGGGAAGAATGTGAATCACAATAGTGGGTTGACAAATGGTCTTGTTGACCGTTGGTTCCCATTGATTCATATCAAATTCCCAAAGCACTACAATTGAGCCAGATGGAGACATCAGTAGATTTTGACCATGTATCTGACCTAGTGGATTCAGGTGGTTTTTTGAGTTAATTTTTTTGCAAGTATTCTTTTTGGTTCATTTTTTTGTACACCATACTTTATTTTTGGTATTAATTAACACTATAAAATGTAGGTCATGTGAATGCAGTTGTTGTAGAAGAGAACAATGAAGAAGGAACACATTAATATTTATGTCATTGTGTTGAGCCAAAAAGAAAATTGACAACCACAATCATTGACGGAGAGGGTATTGAGTACCCAATAGGGTCTGTTGTTGTGACAGGAACATGGCTTCGGAGATACCCTATCAAGAATTCTGATGTTTGGTTGTTCGAGGACTTTGAAACATAAAGACATATTCTTCATTTCTCTAACCTTTTTGTTGCAACAAATATTCATTTGATGAAGTATCGTGGTAGACCTCATAACAAGATTTTATGGAAAGTGTTGGTGTAAATAATTATTCATCTTGGATATTATTACACTTACTTAAGTTTACTTAGGAAATGCATTTCATAGTAGTTTGGGTATGAGACACTTGGGTGTTTGTGCCACATTGGGATAGTGTGTGTAGGAGAATTTCCACCTTTTATGGTGTTGATCTTCTTGTTACACTCCACATTCAGTGGGTGATCCACCTCATGTGGACTATTATATTGTTTCTCCTACCTACCCACACCTATTTCCTACCTACCCTTGTTTCTTATTGCACCACATGTCATGTTTGTGTGCTCACATATCCCTAGCCTTGCCTATATAAGCAGGCCCATCTACATTGTATGTAATGGAACAATTGATCATTTATCTATTGATGAGAATACAACTTATTTATATCCTATATTTTGTCTCTCTATTGTACTTTTCATTGAGCTCTTGATCTTGGTAAAATCTCACATGGTATCAGAGCCATTAGAGCGTCATTGATTCATCTTGAAGAGGCATTATTGCGACGTCAAGAGGCAGATCTGAGGAGCAGCATCTTTTGGAGGCATCCTAGACTAGATCCGACCCCGCCATTGCATCCAGAAGGCCATTTCCATAAATTTTGGTTATAAAGTCGGCCTATTTTGGTGAGAAAATTTTTTTCGCCAATTTTGCTATTGTTGTATGAATTTCAAATTTTTTTTTAGTTTTTTCTGAAAAATTGAAAAAAAAATCAAAGAAAAAATTTCAAATTTTTTTTTTTTGTTTAAGGGGTCTGCAGACCCCCCCTCTGCTCTCCGTACACTACATTGTTGCAGGCTTTGCAGGTTTGTCATGCTACAACCACATCACCGTACTACTTCGCTGTATCTCCCAGCTCCGGCGACTGTGGTCTCTCCCAGCGACTCCCTCGATGGCTTCTCCTTCCCATCCCTCTGGCTCTCCTCACAGCGCCCCGCTGTGGGCAGAGGTCCCACCAGCCTGCACTCTCCACCGATTCCCGTGAACTGGCCACCGCTGCACTGTCCACCGGTTCTCGACGTGCCTGCACTCTCCACCGGTTCCGACGTGTCACGTTTTGTCTGGTCTTCCGATGACCTCCCACTTTTCTCATCTCGGTCGTGACCCCACCTACACTGATAGTCTTTAAATTTGGCGGAACCGCGTCCGCTACATGGTAGGCGGCCACTAGCCCGCAGTCGACATCCATATGCCAGCTCACCGCCTCATCATATAGTGCTGCATCAGCATGTTCATATAGTACGGATACCACGCAAGGGGGACGATGAAGTTTTTTTGATGGCTAGATGAGCATCAAATTTAGGCCCATTATTTTTTGACGTCATCATTTTTCAAAAAATTTGCAGGCCCCTCTCATTGAGCTTTTTGATTTTGCAGTTCAACTTCAAATGGCCATATCTTGCTCATTTTTGCTCCTTTTTTGGTGCAATTTTTTTTGTTTTGGGGTAGAATTTTGTGATTTGTATAGTGTTGCAGAATTTTTTTGATTTTCGGATACAGGTTTTTTGCAAATCATGAAATTCTGATTTTTACAACTTTGGAGGCTTCGTTTGGGCTCATATGGACTCCTTTTCAAGTGCCATTTTTTTTGAAAGTGCATATTTTTTCATCTACTTTCATAATCTTCCATCTGTTTGCAGTGATTTTAAGTAGAAATAGTACTTTTAGTATTTGGCCATTTTTGGCATATTTGGTACTTGCATTTTGCTTGGATCTCAGTTTAGATCACTAGCAGTATTTGTTGAAGTCTCTTAGATCTCATTTTGAGAAGTTGTAAATTGAAATCAGAAGTCCACTTTGCCTTGTTCTGCAAGTGGCCCATTGTATACACACTAAGTATAAAGTGCCAAAATCATTATTTTTGGGGGGGTACTTTGATTGAGTGGATTTGGGGGGGTGTCTCTTGTGCTTTTGTGCTCTTTTGTTCCTTCCTTTTTGCTGCTATGGGTTCTTCTAAGTTTCCTCACTTAACTCCTCATAATTATGCTACTTGGAAAATTGATTAATGGAGTAAACTTATGAAAACAAGACTAACTCATTACATTGATGGAACTATTGTTGCTCCTGCTGATCCTAAGGTTGATCCAGTTGGTCACTTGGATTGGCTCACTAAAAATATCATGGCAATTGGTACCTTAAGAAAGTATGTATCAAAGGATCTCATTTTTCATATTGAGAAGTGTACTCTAATCAAGGATGCTTGGTAAAAGTTTCAAGACTTGTATGGTCAAGTTGATAGTGATCTCACCATGTTAGATCCCAAGAACTTTGATACTATACAAGATTATGTCACTAAGGCAAATGAGTTGAGGGCACAACTCAAAGATTGTGGCATTGATAAGAAGGATACTCAATAGATATTCAACTTGATAGGCAAGCTTCCACAAGAATATGTAGCATTTGTTTCTAGTTTCCAAACTCATAGGATGACAATGGGTTCAAGCTACACACTGCCTACATTTGATGCTTTCAATGAAATGTTGATGATGGAACAAACTAAGTTGATAAGCATGGGCATTATTAAGGCTTCTAAGTCTCAAGCATTAGTAGAAAATCAAGGGAACAAAGGAAATCAAGGAAAGGACAACTCAAACAAGAAGAAATGGTAATCAAATCCTAAGGACAAAGCACCATCTTCTCCACAACAAGGAGATTCATCCTCTTCCAAGAGAGATTCATCCTCTTCCAAGAGAGATAACTCACCAAAGAGGGAGAGACCTACTTGTGCCTATTGTAAAAAGGTTGGTCATGAGGAGCGTCGTTGCCATTCTAAGAAGATTGATGAGCTCACACATATCATCAAAAAGCATAACATTGATTTGCCTAATGTCTACAAGAAGGATGATTCATCAACTTCCACTCCCTCACATTCAAAAGGAAAAGGGAAAGCATTCATGGCTTCTACAAGTGGGAAGACTCACTCTTTTGGGACAAGAAAAGGAAAAGCTCTATGTGCTACTACCAATCATGATTCAGAGAGATGGCTTCTAGATTCAGGGGCTTCTCATCATATGACATCTTTGCAGTCTATGTTCTCTACATTTGAGCCTTGCACCATGCCGCAGATTTTGATGGGAAATCATACATACATGGATGTGATTGGGAAAGGATCTAATGACATTGGGGATAACTCCTTCAATGATGTGTTGTGTGTACCCCACTTGACAAACAATCTCCTTTCTATCTATCAAATCACACATGGCGCAACTAAGAGAGTTGTGGAGTTCACACCTGAGTTAGTTTTCATTAGAGACTTGGAGACTAGAGCTATCATTGCGACTGGGGTGGTTGATCATGCATCTCGGTTATACTCCTTTTCAGATTTAGTTGATGATGATGATTTCACATTTGATGATTCTACACATGATGATCACACTTCTTGTGATGGTTCTTGTGATGGTTCAGTTTTTGAGGAGAACTTTGGACACTTGAACATGGGGATTCTCACATGTGGCCCCATTCTTGAGCCTTGTATTTCATCTCCTCATATTGATATCACATCACCTATTGCACCTGATGATGCAGATAGTGCAACAATTTTGCCTTCATGTGATTCAGTGCAACAGGATATTCATTGTCTTTCAGCTTCAGATTCATGGGATGATTACTTGATAGACATTGTAGGTTTGTTTGTGGAATCCTACATTGCAGATTTGGGAGACATCATTGATGACATTCATCTTCTCTTTGATGATGATGTTCCTTCTTCAATTGTTGCAAGGGCACACTCTGACCCTCTTGTTCATTCTCTACATGATCATTCTTTCGAGGTTGACATGATTGTGGATACTTATGTACAACAGTTGGAGGAGGTCTCTTTATTTTTTGAGGAGACATGTGAGTCTTTGGGACATGTTCTACATCCATCTCCACTAGATCTTGGAGTGCCTTTTTCAGCAGTGTGGCACAGTTTACCACCTTTGGAGGGGGTATCTTTCAACATCGACATGGGGACACTTGAGCAGTTTTTAGAGATTCCTTTCATCATGAGTTTTCTTCATACATCTTCCCTTCATGATTGGGGAGACTTCATGGATACACCTTTGTTTTTGTTTCTTCCTAAGGGGAGGAATGTTGTTCGACGCTCGTGGAGCAGTTTCTTCATACATCAAGCTTCTATCATTGGTGCAGATTCCACATTGAGGGGGGGCTTCCTAGCTTCTCTTCTTCTGTCATATGGGTAGGACTTTTTCCTCACATGGGGTTTTGTCCTTCACATACTTCTATGAGAGTTCTTTGTATCTAGTTTTTCATCTATCTTTTGGGGGAGGGTTTTTTCCCATTGGGTTTTTCTCTCTTTCTCCACTTTGTGAGAGATTTCATTGCATTGGTTTGCATGCATTTGCATTTGTACATGGGTACCTAACATGGCCTAGTAGCTGGGACCCATCTTGCATTGCTTAGTTGCATTGTAGACTTAAGTGCATTCCCCTAAGTTGCACTTAAGGGGGGGTGTTGGTGTAAATAATTATTCATCTAGGATATTATTACACTTACTTAAGTTTACTTAGGAAATACATTTCATAGTAGTTTGGGTATGAGACACTTGGGTGTTTGTGCCAAATTGGGATAGTGTGTGGAGGAGAATTTCCACCTTTTATGGTGTTGATCTTGTTGTTACACTCCACATTCAGTGGGTGATCCACCTCATGTGTACTATTATATTGTTTCTCCTACCTACCCACACCTATTTCCTACCCACCCTTGTTTCTTATTAAGCCACATGTCATGTTTGTGTGCTCACATATCCCTAGCCTTGCCTATATAAGCAGGCCCATCTACATTGTATGTAATGGAACAATTGATCATTTATCTATTGATGAGAATACAATTTATTCTTATCCTATATTTTGTCTCTCTATTGTACTTTTCATTGAGCTCTTGATCTTGGAAAAATCTCACAGAAAGTTTGTGAATCTGACTACGAGGCAATACTTGACACAATACGGGTTAGAGCCGATCCCGAAGGCTCACTTGATTGATTCTACGGTTCAAAGTAGAATGATTTTGATAATTTTGTATAGATCATCGATGAATTATTCTATATTCATTTTTTGTATATATAAATGCCCATGAGCTGATTTTTACATGTTTAGGGGCATAATTTTGTATATTTAAATGGAAATGAGTTGATTGTACATATGTACATGCCAAATTTTGTATATTAAAATGACGATGAGCTGAATTGCACATATTGTAATCCCAAATTTTGTATAAAATCCCATGAGATGATTTGTAAGACATTTTTTTGTATAATCAAATAGCCAAGAGCTGATTTGACCATATTTAGAGGCAAATTTTTGAATAATATATGACAATGTTTTGTGACTATGTTTTGAGTATATGTGATGTGTCCCTGGTCAATCATGAGAATTCTTGAATCTTGTATAATCATGGAGAATTGTTTGACTCATTATCAGGTCATAGCGGTCATAGATTGAGATTAGATACAATTTGAGGAAAAATTGTCAATGTTGTCAAAAAAATTGTCAAAAAAGTTGTCAAGCAACTTCTACATTGCATCGGTAGGGTATGACTCTCGACGTTCTGGCACTTTCAGATACATGACAGGGGCATTCCTAGTGTAAAACTTCCCACTTGGATGCACTTGTGACGTCGGTTTGTGCACACGATGAACCGAATCAATTCTAGCTAATCCTGCAACTCTGCATTGCATGCAACTGACGATTTTTGTAGTAGGCAAAAAAAAGATACCAATTGAAAAGGGCTCTGAGTTATCAAAACTCAAGAGAGGAAATTGTAGAGGAGCCTCACATGACCCCACAAGTTCAAATGGATTGACCATATGCATCCTGGATTTGAAGAAACAATCTGTCAAATTTTGATAATTTTTTGGACTCAAGGCACTTGAGAGATCGCCCCGGTACGGTATGACTCTTGACGTTCCGATGCTTTGGGATGCATGAGAGGAACATTCATAGCATAAAACTACCCACTCGGATGCGCTCGTGACATCAAATTGTGCACACGACGAACCAAATTAGTTCTAGCCAATCTTGCAACTTTGCATTGCATGCAACTGACGGTTTTTACAACAGACGAAAAATGCTACCAATTGAAAATGGCTCCAAGTCATCAAAAAATGAGATAGGCCATTGTAGAGGAGCCTCATGCAACCCCATAGGTTTAAACGGATTAACCATATGTGACCTAGATTGGAAGCAATAGTCCGTCAAATTTTGATAATTTTTTTGGACTCATGGCACTTGAGAGATCACCCTGGTACGGTATGACTCTCAAAATTATGGCACTTTGGGGTGCATGAGAGGGGAATTCCTAGCATAAAAATTCCCACCTAGACACACTCGTGATGTCGGTTTGTGCACATGACGAACCGAATCAATTCTAGCCAATCTTGCAACTTTGCATTGCATGCAACTGTCGGTTTTTGCAGTAGGCAAAAAAATGCTAACAATTGAAAATAGCTCCAAGTCATCAAAAATAGAGATAGGCCATTTTATAGGAGCCTCATGCAACCCCACAGGTTCAAATAGATCAACCATATGTGTCCTGAAATGGAAGAAACAATCCGTCAAATTTTGACAATTTTTTGGACTCATGGGACTTGAGAGATCGCCCCAGTACGGTATGACTCTCGACATTCTAGCTCTTTGGGATACACGACAGGGGAATGCCTATCGTAAATGTGCCCACCCAGATGCAATCGTGACATCAGTTTTTGCACACGATGAACCGAATCAATTCTAGCCAATCTTGCAACTTTGCATTGCATGCAACTGACGGTTTTTGCAACAGCCGAAAAAATGCTACCAATTGAAAATGGCTCCGATTCATCGAAAACCGAGATAGGAAATTGTAGAGGATCCTCACATGACCACACAGGTTCAATCATCTTGACCATATGTGTCTTGGATTTGAAGAAACAGTCTGTCAAATTTTGACAATTTTTTGGACTTAGGGCACTTGAGAGATCGCCTCGGTATGATATGACTCTCGATGTTCTGGCCCTTTGGGATACATGATAGGGGCATCCATAGCTTAAACCTACCCACCCAGATGTTCTCATGACATAGGTTTGTGCACATGATGAACCAAATCAATTCTAGCCAATCTTGCAATTTTGCATTGCATGCAACTGACAGTTTTTACAGTAGGCAAAAAAATGCTACCAATTGAAAATGGCTCTGAGTCATCAAAAAATGAGATAGGTCATATTATAAGATCCTCACACAATCCTATGGGTTCAAACGGATCGACCATATGTGTCCTGGATTTGAAGAAACAGTCCGTCAAATTTGTACAATTTTTTGGACTCAGGGCACTTAAGAGATTGCACTGGTATAGTATGACTCTCGACGTTTCAATGCTTTGGGATGCATGACAAGGCCATGCCTAGTGTAAACCTACCCACCCGGATGTGCTCGCGATGTTGGTTTGTGCACATGATGAACCAAATCAATTATAACCAATCCTACAACTTTGCATTGCATGCAATTGATGGTTTTTGCAGCAGGCGAAAAAATGCTACCAATTGAAAATGGCTCCGAGGTGTCAAAAAAAAAGATAGGCCATTGTAGAGGAGCCTCACACGACCCCACATGTTCAAATGGATTGACCATATGTGTTCTGGATTTGAAGAAACAGTCTGTCAAATTTTGACAATTTTTTGGACTCGGGGCACTTGAGAGATTGCACTAGTATGGTATGGCTCTCGACGTTCCGTTGCTTTGGGATGCACGATAGAGGCATGCCTAGGATAAACCTTCCCAATCGGATGCACTCATGACGTTGTTTTGTGCACATGACTAACAAAATTTGACCATTGCGAGCGTGAGGGTGCTCTCACACCAAACACATATTGGTGTTTATATTCATATTGTCGATTTTTGTTGTTTATATTCACATTGTTGATTACATATGAAAATATTCATTTAAATTTATAAAAGGGAAGCCACCAAATACAATTAATACACAATATTGAACTAAATACAAGGAGTTTTGTAGGGTTAATTCAACATTTTAGAAATTTTATCAAATCATATTCCACGATTGCAATGTTTTATATCA